>NC_134355.1:8798548-8829092 GCF_048569485.1 Anomaloglossus baeobatrachus | reverse complement strand
GGGATCCGGTTTTTTTGATTCCGGGGTGTCTGTGATAATTTACTGACATCTCTAATTCTTGCGCCTGTAATTCAGTTTTTGGTTCCTGAGAAGCCGCGGACGGATCAGAAGCGCCGGACTCCGCAAAGACGCTGTTTATTCAGCAGGATCTAAAGGCCGCTTTACACGCTGCGATATCATTACCGAAATCGCTAACTTTGGTACCCGCCCCATCGTTTGTGCGTCACGGGCAAATCACTGCCCGTGACGCACAAAATCGCGCGACCCGTCACACTACTTACCTGCCTAGCGACGTCGCTGTGACCGGCGAACCGACTCTTTCCTAAGGGGGCGTGTTGTGTGTCGTCACAGAGACGTCACTAAGCGGCCGTCCAATAGAAGTGGAGGGCGGAGATGAGCGGCCGGAACATCCCGCCCACCTTCTTCCTTCCTCATTGTGGTCGGCGGTCACAGGTAAGGTGAGGTTCCTCACTCCTGCGGTGTCACACATAGCGATGTATGCTGCCGCAGGAACGACGAATTACATCGTCCAAGCAGCAGCAACGATAATTGGGAATAGGGGGCATGTCACCAATTAGCGATTTAGCACGTGTTTGCGTCGATTTTCGATAGCACATAGATGTCACATGCAACGACATCGCTAACGCGGCCGGATGTGCGTCACAAAAATCTGTGACCCCAACGACATTGCTTTAGCGATATCATAGTGTGTAAAGCGGCCTTTATGCTAATGTTATGGCCCTGGCGAGCTAGTGCTGCAGGGTCCTGTCCCCGGTGGAGCAGTGTGTTTTGCTCCTTCCATGGTTCCAACTAGTCACATCTCTATCCCTTAAGCGGGCTTTACACTTAGCGATATCGCTAACGACATATCGTCGGGTCACGTGTTTGTGACGCACATCCGGCGCCGTTAGCGACATTGCAGCGTGTAACACCTATGAGCGACCATCAACAATCGCAAAAGAAACAAAAATTGTTGGTTTTGCAGAGGTCGTCCAAAAAACAAAAATCGTTGTCTGGTCATTAGCGAGGTTGTTCTTCGTTCCTGCGGCAGCAGACATCGCTACGTGTGACACCGCAGGAACGAGGAACCTCTCCTTACCTGCCTCCACCGGCTATGCGGAAGGCAGGAGGTGGGCGGGATGTTATGTCCCGCTCAGCTCCGCCCCTCCGCTTCTATTGGACGGCTGCCGTGTCGCAGAGCAGGTAAGTGCGTGTGACGGGTGTAAGCGATGTTGTGCGCCACTGGCAGCGATATGCCCGTGACGCACAACCGATGGGGGCAGGAACGCACGCTAGTGATATTGGTACCGATATCGCAGCGTGGTAGCCCAGCTGGTCCAGTGGATTTTTTTTTGCTTTTCCTATGCCCGCCATATGGTCACAGAATATGAACCTTCTTATTTGGCGCTTCTTTTCATGGTGTTTACCAGGGGATTGGCTCATAGGATAATTATGCAAAGGAGCTAGAGACACGCCCCCATGGAAGGAAGCTAGAGACACGCCCCCATGGATATTGTGAGCCACGCCCTCCGTTATCCCACTGAGCAGATGGTGGTGGTACTCCTAAAGGCTGCTTTGCACGCGTCGATATCTCGTGTGATTGTACCCGCCCCCGTCGCTTGTGCGTCACGGGCAATTAGTTGCCCGTGGCGCACAAAGTCGTTTACCCCCATCACACGCACTCACCTCCCAGACGACCTCGCTGTGGGCAGCGAACATCCACTTCCTGGAGGGGGAGGGACGTTCGGTGTCACCGCGACGTCACACAGCGGCCGCCCAATAGAAGCGGAGGGGCGGAGATAAGCGGAACGTAACATCCTGCCCACCTCCTTCCTTTCTCATTGCCGGCGGTCGCAGGTAAGCTGTGTTCATCGTTCCCGGGGTGTCACACGGAGCGATGTGCGCTGCCTCAGGAACGACGAACAACCAGCGCACAGAAGGAGGAACGACATGAAAATGAGCGACGTGTCAACGAGCAACGATGAGGTGAGTATTTCTGCTCGTTCACAGTCGCTCATTTGTGTAACACGCTACGATATGTCATACGAGGCCGGATGTGCGTCACTAACGACATGACCCCGACGACATATCCCCCGATATATCGTGCCGTGTAACGCCCGCTTTACACTGCGGATACCTGTATACACTGCTCGGCTGGCGGTAGTACTCCTAACACTGCGGATACCTGTGTGTACACTACTCAGCTGGCGGTGGTACTCCTAACACTGCGGATACCTGTGTGTACACTACTCAGCTGGCGGTGGTACTCCTAACACTGCGGATACCTGTGTGTACATGTGTCGCCCTGGGCAAGCCAGGGGACACAGGTCACACACCACCACACCCCACACTCCAGGTAGGCACATCACAGCTAACCTACAAATCCTCGTTGCCTTCCTCCAGGAGTCTGATGATGCACACCAGGGGGTGGGCCAGGCGGTTGGCTCCGCCCACCGAGGAGCTCACAACTCTGGAGGCAGGAAGAAACCAGGCAGATGAGTCCAGGCAGGGCTAGAGTGAAGTTGAAGTCTAGCTGAGGGCTAGTGAGGAGACAGCTCAGGGAGGAGCAGGAGTGAGGAGCTAAGTGGAGGAGTTAAGAAAGTGAAAGTGAAAGTAGGAAAGTGAAAAAGGAGGAAAGCAAGTGAAGTGACAGAAGAGAAAGAAGCCTGAAGGGTCCAGCTTTGTGAGGGCCAGATCAGCAAGGTCAGCAACGGCGGTGACTGTCTGGAGGGGGACCGTTTGGAAGTTCCTGGAAGGACCCCGTTGGCTGTGTGCCCGGTGGTCTGGAGCAGTGTTCCGAAGGACAGTCAGCACCAGGGCAGGGGCCTCTCGGACCCCGGCAAGGCTAGGAGTCGCCAGATTTGCCAAATCCGTCAGTGACGGGGACGCAGCTCCCCCAACAACCAAGTCCCGATTGAAGGCAACAGCCCAACCTGAACCGGAGAGACACCGCCACCGCCACGACACCAGTTTCTCAGGGCCAGCGCCTGTGGGCAAAGTGTAGAGCTCCTCCGGCCCAGATTGTAGTCGGGGAGCGGGTAACCGGAGGGAATCCACCGCTACCACAAGTCAACCATAGGTGCAAGGAAGAGGGACATCACCGTCACCTACCGGGAGTGCAGGTGCAGCCGTCTGTGGGACCGTCCTACCAGCCGTTTGGTTTACCGTACAAACTGTGTCCGTGTGTCAGGCTGAGTGAGTACCACAGTGCCGCAAGGCACAGCGCTGCCCCCGCGTCCCTGCACCCTCCAGGCCCTACACTTCACATCTCATCACCGGGCCCCGGGATCACCAGCCCCTACCCACGGAGGGGCAACACAACACCTGGCTGCTCCGCATCACCATCCCCGGGACCCCCATACTGAGCAGCGGTGGTGCAATCACCACAACCGTGGGTGGCGTCACGAACTATAACAATCCCCACACCCAACAAACACCCCCTTTCACTCACGGGCGAGGAGTGTCGCTCGAGAAACCCCGGGATCCGGCCTACAGCTCGAGCCACCACTGAGCAGCTGCCGGACCCGAGCAGAAGGGGTGAGCGCGGTGTGCTGACACCCTCCTCCCCGCCCGCGACATACACTGCTCTGCTGGCGGTGGTACTCCTAACACTGCGGATACCTCTGTGTACACTGCTCGGCTGGCGGTGGTACTCCTAATACTGCGGATACCTCTGTGTACACTGCTCGGCTGGCGGTGGTACTCCTAATACTGTGGATACCTGTGTGTACACTGCTCGGCTGGCGGTGGTACTCCTAACACTGCGGATACCTCTGTGTACTTCTCGGCTGGCGGTGGTACTCCTAACACTGCGGATACCTGTGTGTACACTGCTCGGCTGGCGGTGGTACTCCTAACACTGCGGATACCTGTGTGTACACTGCTCGGCTGGCGGTGGTACTCCTAACACTGTGGATACCTGTGTGTACACTGCTCGGCTGGCGGTGGTACTCCTAATACTGTGGATACCTGTGTGTACACTGCTCGGCTGGCGGTGGTACTCCTAACACTGCGGATACCTGTGTGTACACTGCTCGGCTGCCGGTGGTACTCCTAACACTGCGGATACCTCTGTGTACACTGCTCGGCTGGCGGTGGTACTCCTAACACTGCGGATACCTGTGTGTACACTGCTCGGCTGGCAGTGGTACTCCTAACACTGCGGATACCTGTGTGTACACTGCTCGGCTGCCGGTGGTACTCCTAACACTGCGGATACCTGTGTGTACACTGCTCGGCTGCCGGTGGTACTCCTAACACTGCGGATACCTGTGTGTACACTGCTCGGCTGCCGGTGGTACTCCTAACACTGCGGATACCTCTGTGTACACTGCTCGGCTGGCGGTGGTACTCCTAACACTGCGGATACCTCTGTGTACACTGCTCGGCTGGCGGTGGTACTCCTAACACTGCGGATACCTGTGTGTACACTGCTCGGCTGGCGGTGGTACTCCTAACACTGCGGATACCTGTGTGTACACTGCTCGGCTGGCGGTGGTACTCCTAACACTGCGGATACCTGTGTGTACACTGCTCGGCTGGCGGTGGTACTCCTAATACTGTGGATACCTGTGTGTACACTGCTCGGCTGGCGGTGGTACTCCTAATACTGTGGATACCTGTTTGTACACTGCTCGGCTGGCGGTGGTACTCCTAATACTGTGGATACCTGTGTGTACACTGCTCGGCTGGCGGTGGTACTCCTAACACTGCGGATACCTGTGTGTACACTGCTCGGCTGGCGGTGGTACTCCTAACACTGCGGATACCGCCCTGTCCACTCATCAGCGCAGCTTTAGGCTAAGTTCACACTTCCGTTGTTTTCAGTCCGCAGCAACGGATCAGTTGTTTTTTAGATGTCAACTGATACAACTGATGTGTTTTTCACAGGAATCTTGTGAAAAAACGGATCAGTTGCGTCCGTTAAATCCGCTGTGCGTCTGTTTTTTGACGGATCAGTCATGATCCGTTTGTGTTTGGGACAGCCCAGTGGGCGTGCCAAACATGCTGGGCAGGCTCAGTAGAGCATGACGGAATCCAGCGGCATAGACATCCATTGCAAGTGTGACGGATGGCGACGGATTCCTGCACGGTGCGTTGTTTTCGACGGCCCGAAAAACGTTACATTCTGCGTTGCTCTCCGCCCGGCGGTCAGTCAAAAAACGACGGACCGCGACGCAGGGTCATCAGTCGCAATCCGCCACTAATGCAAGTCTATAGGACACAATGGATCCGCTAAACGGATTCCGTTGTTTACCATAGCAGCGGATTTCGACTGATACATTTTAGCGGAAATGTGAACTTAGAGGGCTTGTATCTGATACATTGTATCTTCCGGATTGCTCATGCCTGATGCTGTATAATTGTCTCTGCTGCGCCATTACCGGGGCTGCGGCGTTAACCCTTTCAGAGCTCCCGTCCTGCGCTAATGGAGGGCTCCTCATTGATCCCGGGGACGGTGCGTTGCGGGCTGTGCGATGTACGGAGTCTTCAGTGCGGGCCGTCCTATAGGATAATGCGGGGACATAGGGCGAAACCTTCCAGCAGTGATCGATGCCCTAATGTCCCCGCAGGGAGAGCGCTGCTCTGCAGCCAAATAATGGAGCAGTCACTGCGGCGGCTGCGCGGGAGTTTGGCTTTCCTTTCTTGGGATGAAGTTTCACAAATCACATCTGAAGCGATCGTTTATTTCTGGACACGATCAATCACATGTAATGAAGGTAATGCAGTTTGTAATTCCCCTGCCAGCGCCGCTCACTCACCATCGTCCCGAGCAGCACCGACAGCGCCAGAACTCCTACTCCAGTGCTGAAAAGCGCAACTGCAGGAGCCGCACACAGGGAAGAGCCGATAACACACGCCACAGCTGCTGCAGAACCTCATAATACACATCAGCTGCTGCAGAACCTCATAATACACCTCAGCTGCTGCAGAACCTCATAATACACAGCTCAGCTGCTGCAGAACCTCATAATACACCTCAACTGCTGCAGAACCTCATAATACACCTCAGCTGCTGCAGAACCTCATAATACACCTCAGCTGCTGCAGAACCTCATAATACACCTCAGCTGCTGCAGAACCTCATAATACGCCACAGCTGCTGCAGAACCCCATAATACACCTCAGATGCTGCAGAACCTCATAATACACCTCAGCTGCTGCAGAACGTCATAATACACCTCAGCTGCTGCAGAACCTCATAATACACCTCAGCTGCTGCAGAACCTCATAATACACAGCTCAGCTGCTGCAGAACCTCATCATACACAGCTCAGCTGCTGCAGAACCTCATAATACACCTCAGCTGCTGCAGAAGCTCATAATATACAGCTCAGCTGCTGCAGAACCTCATAATACACCTCAGCTGCTGCTGAACCTCATAATACACCTCAGCTGCTGCAGAACCTCATAACACACCTCAGCTGCTGCAGAACCTCATAATACACCTCAGCTGCTGCAGAACCTCATAATACACACCTCAGCTGCTGCAGAACCTCATAATATACAGCTCAGCTGCTGCAGAACCTCATAATATACAGCTCAGCTGCTGGAGAACCTCATAATAGACCTCAGCTGCTGCAGAACCTCATAATACACAGCTCAGCTGCTGCAGAACCCCATAATATACCTCAGCTGCTGCAGAACCTCATAATACACCTCAGCTGCTGCAGAACCTCATAATACACCTCAGCTGCTGCAGATCCTCATAATACACCACAGCTGCTGCAGAACCTCATAATATACAGCTCAGCTGCTCCAGAACCTCATAATATACAGCTCAGCTGCTGCAGAGCCTCATAATACACAGCTCAGCTGCTGCAGAACCTCATAATAGACCTCAACAACAGCAGAACCTCATAATACACCTCAGCTGCTGCAGAACCTCATAATATACCTCAGCTGCTGCAGAACCTCATCATACACCTCAGCTACTGCAGAACCTCATCATACACCTCAGCTGCTGCAGAACCTCATAATACACCTCAGCTGCTGCAGAACCTCATCATATACCTCATCTGCTGCAGAACCTCATAATACACACCTCAGCTGCTGCAGAACCTCATAATACACACCTCAGCTGCTGCAGAACCTCATAATACACCACAGCTGCTGCGGAACCTCATAATACACACCTCAGCTGCTGCAGAACCTCATCATACACCACAGCTGCTGCAGAACCTCATAATACACACCTCAGCTGCTGCAGAACCTCATCATACACCACAGCTGCTGCAGAACCTCATAATACACACCTCAGCTGCTGCAGAACCTCATCATACACCACAGCTGCTGCGGAACCTCATAATACACCTCAGCTGCTGCAGAACCTCATCATACACACCTCAGCTTATGTTATAATAAGGTGCTGTGTGGATCGGGGAACGTTTGCTTCTCGCTATTTTTGGGTCAGGTGTTGTCTGTGACAAAAACATAACCCGGACCGTCCAATGTTAGTGAATGGGGCCGCGCAGAAGAGCGAGTCTCCACTGCCCACATCCACAGCGGCTCCGGAGTCTCCTGTGTCGGATCAGACTCCACTGTTCTCGTCTATCGGTGGATAATGGACATGGAAGACAAGTGAGAAATCGTCCCAATTTTCTGGATGAAACGCGGATGATTTTTTATTTGTGGTGTGAACACGGCCCAGGGTCAGAGCCAGCCGAAGAGTTCTGTGTATATAAAGATAGAGGGCAACAATGATATAATATGATGAAATAATAACAATGTATCACCTTATATGTGATGGTCCTCGCTGCGCCTCCGCTCCTGGACCTGCGCCTCCGCTCCTGGACCTGCTCCTCCGTTCCTGGCTGGGCGCCTCTTCTCCTGGACCTGCGCCTCTGCTCCTGGACCTGCGCCTCTGCTCCTGGACCTGCGCCTCCACTCCTGGACCTGCGCCTCCGCTCCTGGACCTGCGCCTCCGCTCCTGGACCTGCGCCTCCGCTCCTGGACCTGCGCCTTTTCTCCTGGACCTGCGCCTCCGCTCCTGGACCTGCGCCTCTGCTCCTGGACCTGCGCCTCCGCTCCTGGACCTGCGCCTCTGCTCCTGGACCTGCGCCTCTGCTCCTGGACCTGCGCCTCTGCTCCTGGACCTGCGCCTCTGCTCATGGACCTGCGCCTCTGCTCATGGACCTGCACCTCTGCTCCTGGACCTGCGCCTCTGCTCCTGGACCTGCGCCTTTGCTTCTTGACCTACCGCAAGCGTTACGTCACATGGTCTGGGGCGGATTTTAGGGTTTCGCCCTTAGATACAAGTAAATATATAAACATTTATAGTATCTAATGAAAAATGACAATATAACAACTAAACAACCTAAAACATGAACTTCATGACGTAAATCTACAGTAACACGCGGACAATCTGAGGGTTTATGTATTTCAGGCTTTTTTGCCTGGAACGATTCTGGTGTAAAGTTCCGGATTTTCCCGTTTTCCTCCTCTTCTCTTCCTTCTGTGGTTCTGACCCATTGAGCAGCGGCAGTCGGAGCACTGGATCAGGTGGGGGAGGGGCGGTGATCTGTGAGATGATGGGAGTCACATAGGCTACATGCAGACTCTGTGACATTTTATACCGGGAGATGATGTGATTTCTTCACACTCTGGATCATTTTCCTCTTGCAGGGCCATGAATTGAAGCCGCGTCTCCCCCCTCCCCCTCCTGCAGATCCAGGTATGAGGGATGAGATATCGCATTTTCTGAAATGGAGAAATTACATATCAGCCTATTAGTCACTTTAAATGCAAAGCAGCGAGTTCAGCACGGGAGGAAATAATACATTTAAAAAGAAAATGATACGAGGCCCGAAGAAAAAAAACATCCCTGTACATGAAGCTGACATTTAAAGGTAAGACCTGAGCGAGCGGCGAGGCTGAAACACCGGGAAATCGCTCAGAGGGGCTCGAGAAGGGGTTTTACTGCCTCAAAATCTCCACTATCCTTAGAAATGTATCATTCAGCTGCTTCATTGCACAGTACAGCTCCTCTAGATACCAGCGCACAGTACAGCTCCTCTAGATACCAGCGCACAGTACTGCTCCTCTAGATACCAGCGCACAGTACTGCTCCTCTAGATACCAGCGCACAGTACTGCTCCTCTAGATACCAGCGCACAGTACAGCTCCTCTAGATACCAGCGCACAGTACTGCTCCTCTAGATACCAGCACACAGTACTGCTCCTCTAGATACCAGCGCACAGTACTGCTCCTCTAGATACCAGCGCACAGTACAGCTCCTCTAGATACCAGCGCACAGTACAGCTCCTCTAGATACCAGCGCACAGTACAGCTCCTCTAGATACCAGTACACAGTACAGCTCCTCTAGATACCAGCGCACAGCACCGCTCCTCTAGATACCAGCGCACAGTACTGCTCCTCTAGATACCAGTACACAGTACTGCTCCTCTAGATACCAGCGCACAGTACTGCTCCTCTAGATACCAGCGCACAGTACAGCTCCTCTAGATACCAGCGCACAGTACAGCTCCTCTAGATACCAGCGCACAGTACAGCTCCTCTAGATACCAGTACACAGTACAGCTCCTCTAGATACCAGCGCACAGCACCGCTCCTCTAGATACCAGCGCACAGTACAGCTCCTCTAGATACCAATACACAGTACTGGTCCTCTAGACACCAGCGCACAGTACAGCTCCTCTAGATACCAGCGCACAGCACCGCTCCTCTAGATACCAGCGCACAGTACTGCTCCTCTAGATACCAGCGCACAGTACTGCTCCTCTAGATACCAGCGCACAGTACAGCTCCTCTAGATACCAGCGCACAGTACAGCTCCTCTAGATACCAGTACACAGTACTGCTCCTCTAGATACCAGCGCACAGTACAGCACCTCTAGATACCAGCGCACAGTACAGCTCCTCTAGATACCAGCGCACAGTACAGCTCCTCTAGATACCAGCGCACTGTACAGCTCCTCTAGATACCAGCGCACAGTACAGCTCCTCTAGATACCAGCGCACAGTACAGCTCCTCTAGATACCAGCGCACAGTACAGCTCCTCTAGATACCAGTGCACAGTACAGCTCCTCTAAATACCAGCGCACAGTACAGCTCCACTAGATACCAGTGCACAGTACTGCTCCTCTAGATACCAGCGCACAGTACAGCTCCTCTAGATACCAGCGCACAGTACTGCTCCTCTAGATACCAGTACACAGTACTGGTCCTCTAGACACCAGCGCACAGTACAGCTCCTCTAGATAACAGCGCACAGTACCGCTCCTCTAGATACCAGTGCACAGTACAGCTCCTCAAGATACCAGCGCACAGTACAGCTCCTCTAGATACCAGCGCACAGTACAGCTCCTCTAGATACCAGCGCACAGTACAGCTCCTCTACATACCAGCGCACACTACAGCTCCTCTAGATACCAGCGCACAGTACAGCTCCTCTAGATACCAGCACACAGTACTGCTCCTCTAGATACCAGTGCACAGTACTGCTCCTCTAGATACCAGCGCACAGTACAGCTCCTCTAGATACCAGTGCACAGTAAAGCTCCTCTAGATACCAGTGCACAGTTCTGCTCCTCTAGATACCAGCACACAGTACTGCTCCTCTAGATACCAGTGTACAGTACTGCTCCTCTAGATACCAGCGCACAGTACAGCTCCCCTAGATACCAGTGCACAGTACAGCTCCTCTAGATACTAGTGCACAGTACTTCTCCTCTAGATACCAGCGCCCAGTACTGCTCCTCAAGATACCAGCGCACAGTACTGATACTCTAGATACCAGTGCACAGTACTGCTCCTCTAGATACCAGCACACAGTACTGCTCCTCTAGATACCAGTTCACAGTACAGCTCCTCTAGATACCAGTACACAGTACTGCTCCTCTAGATACCAGCGCACAGTACTGCTCCTCTAGATACCAGCGCACAGTACTGCTCCTCTAGGTACCGGCGCACAGTACTGCTCCTCTAGATACCACCAGCGCACAGTACTGCTCCTCTAGATACCAGCGCACAGTACTGCTCCTCTAGATACCAGCGCACAGTACTGCTCCTCCAGATACCAGCGCACAGTACTGCTCCTCTCAATACCAGCGCACAGTACAGCTCCTCCAAATACCAGCGCACAGTACTGCTCCTCTAGATACCAGTACACAGTACTGCTCCTCTAGATACCAGCACACAGTAACGCTCCTCTAGATACCAGCACACAGTACTGATCCTCTAGATACCAGCGCACAGTACTGATCCTCTAGATACAAGTGCACAGTACTGCTCCTCTAGATACTAGCACACGGTACTGCTTCTCTAGATACCAGTACACAATACTGCTCCTCTAGATACCAGTGCACAGTATTGTTCTTCTAGACCAATTTCCACATCACTCTTCCTATACACAACTGTGCAGCGCTTGGAGGATATTATATAGAAGTACTGAACAGTATAGATGTGAATACAGAGGTGGGTAAGGTAAATACTTAGTAGAAAGCTTCAATACTTACATATAGGGCATTATATAGTAGTAAGAAGCAGTTCAGAGCTGTAAATGTGGCTTTGGGGTGAGATAAAAAAACCTTACTTTCAAGCAGCAGCATGAAGGACATTATACAGAAGTTCTGAGCAGTGTAGCTGGGAATCCAGCTCTGGGGGGAGATACAGCGAGAGCATGGGACCATTATGCAGAAGTACTGAGCAGTGTAGCTGTGAATACAGCTCTGGGGGGAGATACAGCGAGAGTATAGGGATCATTATACAGAAGTACTGAGCAGTGTAGCTGGGAATCCAGCTCTGGGGGGAGATACAGCGAGAGCATAGGGATCATTATACAGAAGTACTGAGCAGTGTAGCTGGGAATCCAGCTCTGGGGGGAGATACAGCGAGAGTATAGGGATCATTATACAGAAGTACTGAGCAGTGTAGCTGGGAATCCAGCTCTGGGGGGGAGATACAGCGAGAGCATGGGACCATTATACAGAAGTACTGAGCAGTGTAGCTGGGAATCCAGCTCTGGGGGTAGATACAGCGAGAGCATGGGACCATTATGCAGAAGTACTGAGCAGTGTAGCTGGGAATCCAGCTCTGGGGGGAGATACAGCAAGAGCATGGGACCATTATACAGAAGTACTGAGCAGTGTAGATATGAATCCAGCTCTGGGGGGAGATACAGCGAGAGCATGGGACCATTATGCAGAAGTACTGAGCAGTGTAGCTGGGAATCCAGCTCTGGGGGTAGATACAGCGAGAGCATGGGACCATTATGCAGAAGTACTGAGCAGTGTAGCTGGGAATCCAGCTCTGGGGGGAGATACAGCGAGAGCATGGGACCATTATGCAGAAGTACTGAGCAGTGTAGCTGGGAATCCAGCTCTGGGGGGAGATACAGCGAGAGCATGGGACCATTATGCAGAAGTACTGAGCAGTGTAGCTGGGAATCCAGCTCTGGGGGGAGATACAGCGGGAGTATAGGGATCATTATACAGAAGTACTGAGCAGTGTAGCCGTGAATACAGCTCTGGGGGGAGATACAGCGAGAGCATGGGACCATTATACAGAAGTACTGAGCAGTGGAGCTGGGAATCCAGCTCTGGGGGAGATACAGCGAGAGCATGGGACCATTATACAGAAGTACTGAGCAGTGTAGATATGAATCCAGCTCTGGGGGGAGATACAGCGAGAGCATGGGACCATTATACAGAAGTACTGAGCAGTGTAGATATGAATCCAGCTCTGGGGGGAGATACAGCGAGAGCATGGGACCATTATACAGAAGTACTGAGCACTGTAGCTGGGAATCCAGCTCTAGGGGGAGATACAGCGAGAGTATAGGGATCATTATACAGAAGTACTGAGCAGTGTAGCTGTGAATCCAGCTCTGGGGTGAGATACAGCGAGAGCATAGGGATCATTATACAGAAGTACTGAGCAGTGTAGCTGGGAATTCAGCTCTAGGGGGAGATACAGCGAGAGCATGGGACCATTATACAGAAGTACTGAGCAGTGTAGATATGAATCCAGCTCTGGGGGAGATACAGCGAGAGCATGGGACCATTATACAGAAGTACTGAGCAGTGGAGCTGGGAATCCAGCTCTGGGGGGAGATACAGCGAGAGTATAGGGATCATTATACAGAAGTACTGAGCAGTGGAGCTAGGAATTCAGCCCTGGGTTGAGATACAGCGAGAGCATGGGACCATTATCAAAAAGTACTGAGCAGTGTAGCTGGGAATCCAGCTCTGGGGGGAGATACAGCGAGAGTATAGGGACCATTATACAGAAGTACTGAGCAGTGTAGCTGGGAATCCAGCTCTGGGGGGAGATACAGCAAGAGCATGGGACCATTATACAGAAGTACTGAGCAGTGTAGCTGGGAATCCAGCTCTGGGGGGAGATACAGCGAGACAATAGGGATCATTATACAGAAGTACTGAGCAGTGTAGCTGGGAATCCAGCTCTGGGGGGAGATACAGCGAGAGCATGGCACCATTATACAGAAGTACTGAGCAGTGTAGCTGGGAATCCAGCTCTGGGGGGAGATACAGCGAGAGTATAGGGATCATTATACAGAAGTACTGAGCAGTGTAGCTGGGAATCCAGCTCTGGGGGAGATACAGCGAGAGAATAGGGATCATTATACAGAAGTACTGAGCAGTGTAGCTGGGAATCCAGCTCTGGGGGGAGATACAGCGAGAGTATAGGGATCATTATACAGAAGTACTGAGCAGTGTAGCTGGGAATCCAGCTCTGGGGGATGATACAGCGGGAGCATGGAACCATTATACAGAAGTACTGAGCAGTGGAGCTGGGAGTCCAGCTCTGGGGGGAGATACAGCGAGAGCATGGCACCATTATACAGAAGTACTGAGCAGTGGAGCTGGGAATCCAACTCTGGGGGGAGATACAGCGAGAGTATAGGGATCATTATACAGAAGTACTGAGCAGTGTAGCTGTGAATGCAGCTCTGGGGGTAGATACAGCGAGAGCATAGGGATCATTATACAGAAGTACTGAGCAGTGTAGCTGGGAATTAAGCTCTAGGGGGAGATACAGCGAGAGCATGGGACCATTATACAGAAGTACTGAGCAGTGTTGGTATGAATCCAGCTCTGGGGGGAGATACAGCGAGAGCATGGGACCATTATACAGAAGTACTGAGCAGTGTAGATATGAATCCAGCTCTGGGGGAGATACAGCGAGAGCATGGGACCATTATACAGAAGTACTGAGCACTGTAGCTGGGAATCCAGCTCTGGGGGGAGATACAGCGAGAGCATGGGACCATTATACAGAAGTACTGAGCATTGTAGCTGGGAATTCAGCTCTAGGGGGAGATACAGCGAGAGCATGGGACCATTATACAGAAGTACTGAGCAGTGTAGCTGTGAATCCAGCTCTGGGGGGAGATACAGCGAGAGTATAGGGATCATTATACAGAAGTACTGAGCAGTGTAGCTGGGAATCCAGCTCTGGGGGGGAGATACAGCGAGAGTATAGGGATCATTATACAGAAGTACTGAGCAGTGTAGCTGGGAATCCAGCTCTGGGGGGAGATACAGCAAGAGCATGGGACCATTATACAGCAGTACTGAGCAGTGTAGCTGGGAATCCAGCTCTGGGGGGAGATACAGCGAGAGTATAGGGATCATTATACAGAAGTACTGAGCAGTGTAGCTGGGAATCCAGCTCTGGGGGGAGATACAGCGAGAGTATAGGGATCATTATACAGAAGTACTGAGCAGTGTTGCTGATAATCCAGCTCTGGGGGGAGATACAGCGAGAGTATAGGGATCATTATACAGAAGTACTGAGCAGTGTAGCTGGGAATCCAGCTCTGGGGGGAGATACAGCGAGAGTATAGGGATCATTATACAGAAGTACTGAGCAGTTTAGCTGGGAATCCAGCTCTGGGGGGAGATACAGCGAGAGTATTGGGACCATTATACAGAAGTACTGAGCAGTGGAGCTGTGAATTCAGCTCTAGGGGGAGATACAGCGAGAGCATGGGACCATTATACAGAAGTACTGAGCAGTGTAGATATGAATCCAGCTCTGGGGGGAGATACAGCGAGAGCATGGGACCATTATACAGAAGTACTGAGCAGTGGAGCTGGGAATCCAGCTCTGGGGGGAGATACAGCAAGAGCATGGGACCATTATACAGAAGTACTGAGCAGTGGAGCTGGGAATCCAGCTCTGGGGGGAGATACAGCGAGAGCATGGCACCATTATACAGACGTACTGAGCAGTGGAGCTGGGAATCCAGCTCTGGGGGGAGATACAGCGAGAGTATGGGGATCATTATACAGAAGTACTGAGCAGTGGGGCTGGGAATTCAGCTCTGGGGGGAGATACAGCGAGAGCATGGGACCATTATACAGAAGTACTGAGCAGTGTAGCTGGGAATCCAGCTCTGGGGGGAGATACAGCGAGAGCATGGCACCATTATACAGACGTACTGAGCAGTGGAGCTGGGAATCCAGCTCTGGGGGGAGATACAGCGAGAGTATGGGGATCATTATACAGAAGTACTGAGCAGTGGGGCTGGGAATTCAGCTCTGGGGGGAGATACAGCGAGAGCATGGGACCATTATACAGAAGTACTGAGCAGTGTAGCTGGGAATCCAGCTCTGGGGGGAGATACAGCGAGAGCATGGGACCATTATACAGAAGTACTGAGCAGTGTAGCTGGGAATCCAGCTCTGGGGGGAGATACAGCGAGAGCATGGGATCATTATACAGAAGTACTGAGCGTGGACTGGCTGAAACCATGCGCACATGCAGTGACATAAGGTGGCACAGTTTTTATGGTGTAGTGATATTACCGTACAATCCTGCCACAATTCCCCATATGAAGACGTAGTTCACATGCAGCGGCTGCAGCGCGACGGCCCAGACGTAGTTTTCTCTGACATCCTCCGTTGCTCCTGTAGCAGCTTTTTTCTTGCCTCCATATTGTAATATTCGATCTCATCAGGAGATAATGAACTTGTGATATAATTACTGGCTCTTCACTGACAGCTGATGACTGATCCCGGGGGGAGTGATGGCCGCCGGCAATGCAAACTGAGGAGCCGCTAAAATAATAAATTACCGCGGCCCCATGACGTCCATCACATTCCTCTGCGAGCCCCAGGTGTACATACTGTATATATGTATATTCCATCACTGATCAAGAATTACATATAAAACATTGAGCTAACTGGATCCGGCACAGGTGCTGTATACAATGTATTGATATGTCCATTATGTCCTCCGAGGATAAAGCTCCCCATCCAATATCTATAAACCTCCTATGAATCCACTGAGGTCTGGTCATCATCGGTGAAGGGTGGGGGGCTTCACGACCTTTAGTAAATTCTTATAGCCGTAGCATTCTATCAGCTCAGAAATTGACTGTAACCTTTTCAAAATGGACGGGGAAAGAAGATGCTCAACAGAAGAAAGAAAACTAAGAAGACGCTCAACAGAAGAAAGAAAACTAAGAAGACGCTCAACAGAAGGAAGAAAACAAAGAAGAAGACGCTCAACAGAAGGAAGAAAACTAAGAAGAAGACGCTCAACAGAAGAAAGAAAACTAAGAAGACACTCAACAGACAGAAGGAAGAAAACTAAGAAGAAGACACTCAACAGAAGGAAGAAAACTAAGAAGACGCTCAACAGCAGGAAGAAAACTAAGAAGATGCTCAACAGAAGGAAGAAAACTAAGAAGACGCTCAACAAAAGGAAGAAAACTAAGAAGACGCTCAACAGGGGGAAGAAAACTAAGAAGAAGACACTCAACAGAAGGAAGAAAACTAAGAAGACGCTCAACAGAAGGAAGAAAACTAAGACGCTCAACAGAAGGAAGAAAACTAAGAAGACACTCAACAAAAAGGAAGAAAACTAAGAAGAAGACGCTCAACAAAAGGAAGAAAACTAAGAAGACACTCAACAAAAAGGAAGAAAACTAAGAAGAAGACGCTCAACAGAAGGAAGAAAACTAAGAAGAAGACGCTCAACAGAAGGAAGAAAACTAAGAAGACGCTCAACAGAAGGAAGAAAACTAAGAGGACACTCAACAAAAAGGAAGAAAACTAAGAAGAAGACGCTCAACAAAAGGAAGAAAACTAAGAAGACACTCAACAAAAAGGAAGAAAACTAAGAAGAAGACGCTCAACAGAAGGAAGAAAACTAAGAAGAAGACGCTCAACAGAAGGAAGAAAACTAAGAAGAAGACGCTCAACAGAAGGAAGAAAACTAAGAAGAAGACGCTCAACAGAAGGAAGAAAACTAAGAAGACGCTCAACAGAAGGAAGAAAACTAAGAAGAAGACGCTCAACAGAAGGAAGAAAACTAAGAAGACGCTCAACAAAAGGAAGAAAACTAAGAAGACACTCAACAGAAGGAAGAAAACAAAGAAGAAGATGCTCAACAGAAGGAAGAAAACTAAGAAGACGCTCAACAGAAGGAAGAAAACTAAGAAGACGCTCAACAGAAGGAAGAAAACTAAGAAGAAGACGCTCAACAGAAGGAAGAAAACTAAGAAGACGATGCTCAAGAGAAGGAAGAAAACTAAGAAGACGCTCAACAGAAGGAAGAAAACTAAGAAGACGCTCAACAGAAGGAAGAAAACTAAGAAGAAGACGCTCAACAGAAGGAAGAAAACTAAGAAGACGATGCTCAACAGAAGAAAGAAAACTAAGAAGACGGTCAACAAAAGGAAGAAAACTAATCAGATACTCATCAAAAGGAAGAAAACTAAGAAGAAGACACTCAACAGAAGGAAGAAAACTAAGACGAAGAAGCACAACAGAAGGAAGAAAACTAAGAAGAAGATGCTCAAAAGAAGGAAGAAACCTAAGAAGACGCTCAACAAAAGGGAGAAAACTAAGAAGAGACTCAACAAAAGGAAGAAAACTAAGAAGACGCTCAACAGAAGGAAGAAAACTAAGAAGAAGACGCTCAACAGAAGGAAGAAAACTAAGAAGAAGACGCTCAACAAAAGGAAGAAAACTAAGAAGAAGACACTCAACAGAAGGAAGAAAACTAAGACGAAGAAGCACAACAGAAGGAAGAAAACTAAGAAGACGCTCAACAGAAGGAAGAAAACTAAGTGTTACGGGGGCTGTCGGATAATAAGGGAATGGAAGGCTATCCGACAGTCAGGGTCCACCGTGCAGAGCTCTGCTGCAGAGTATGGCAGAGGATAGGGGAAACCTGTACCACCAAAGCGGTACTGACACTGTTGCGTCACAGTGTCACCAAGACCAATAGCGGCGTATACTGTGTAAGTCACAGCGACTACCTTATTAGAATAACATAGGAGTGGAAATGCAAAAGAGTGAGGAATACAACATAAAAGTGCATAGAAGTCTCACAGTCTGTGAGCGTGAAAGCACCTGTCTCAGTTAACAGTCACAGAGACTAGGTGTAGTGTGTGCAATATGGCACCTACCTATGTCCGCTCCACTTGTGGTGCAAGGATACGGACAACAGCAAGGCTGCTAGCTTGAAACTCCTGCCTATGACCGCTCCCCTAGTGTGCGAGGATACGGACTGCTGCAGGAGGCAGCGTAGTGGAGCGTTACCCTAGAAGGCAACGACCACCTAACCTACCTATGTCCGCTCCACTAAGGTGCGAGGACACGGACAACAGTACGGCTGAAAGGTACAGGAGCGCTATCTTACCGATAGCGCTCACCTCAGAGTAGAACCACAAGGCCCAGTCAGACCATGTGCAGCAAGCACCTGCCTATGTCCGCTCCACTAAGGTGCGAGGATACGGACCACAGCATAAGCTGCAAGGTACAAGAGCGTTACCCCACCGATAACGCTCACCTAGATAGAATAGGTGCCGCAAGGGACATGCACAGAGCGTCTACTCTTATGCAGGAACCAAGAGGACTGAGCGCCGGGCGGCGTGCGTCAGGGTCTTATATAGACTCTGTGCCTCATCCAAGATGGAGGACACCAGAGCCAATCCGCTGCCAGAATGACAGCAATAGAAAATCTGAGGAGGGAAAAGGCGCAAGAAATAGGGTCTTACCCGGTATATGGGTTTAAGGCGAAAAGGGATGAATACACTCACCTGATCAGGTTGTGCCAGTCACAACCCCTGTGCAGACTTGTGTGAGTGCTGGAGTGGTTAAAGCAGCGGCCCCGTTAGAGAGAGCTATAAATGTTCAAAGTGAAAAGGACGGGTTCTTTTACCGCGCTATAAACCACAAAGGGTGTTTATAAAAATAAAGATTCTTTTACTAAAACATTCCTACGCGTTTCAGAGGCATGCACGCCTCCTTCTTCAGGGAAAAATCATCAAGATGATTTTTCCCTGAAGAAGGAGGCGTGCATGCCTCTGAAACGCGTAGGAATGTTTTAGTAAAAGAATCTTTATTTTTATAAACACCCTTTGTGGTTTATAGCGCGGTAAAAGAACCCGTCCTTTTCACTTTGAACATTTATAGAATGACAGCAATGACGTCACGCTGGCCTATCACCGAGCAAAGCGTCACAAGCACATGACCTGCGACCAATAGGCATAGAAGGTGTCAGAGACATGTGACCACGTGTCACAAGCACATGACCAGCGGCCAATCAGCTTAGAAGGTGTCAGAGACATGTGACCTCGTGTCAGCGATGATGTCACCCGCACATGTGCAATGGCTCCAAGATAGGAGTCTCCAGCGCTTGCACATGTGCAGTAGCAAGAAATCCGAACATAGTCTCCAGAGCCACAGCAATCGTAACAGTACCTCCCCCTCAAGGGCCCCCCTCCCGGCAATGCAGGTAATCGACAACTAAGTCGGGAGCATGGACAGCCTCCTCAGGCTCCCAAGAGCGATGTTCCGGGCCGTAGCCCTCCCAATCTATCAAGAAGAACCTGCGGCCTCGAACCATCTTAGAACCAACTATGGCTCGTACCTCATAGCTAGAGCGAGAGGAATCAGAGGCAGGAGAGTGCACTTCACGAGCATGAGGTAAAATAGCCGGCTTTAGCAGTGAGACATGGAATTTGTCATGGATCCTAAGATGGACGGGTAACTTCAATTGGTAGACTACAGGATTTACCTGTCGAAGAACCTCATAAGGACCCAGGAAGCGAGGAGCAAATTTGACAGAGCTCACTCTAAGTTTCACGTTTTTTGCAGAGAGCCACACAAAGTCCCCAGGAGAAAAGACAGGGGCCGGGCGACGAAACCGATCGGACACCGTCTTCATACGGTCCTTAGCTGCTTGGATCGACTCTTGAGTCCGATCCCAGACCTCTCTGGCATTAGTCGCCCAGTCGACCACAAGAGGAGGAGGTGCAGCAGCGGGAAACGGTACCGGTACTCTGGCGCCCCTGAGGCTTCCGTCGCCACAGAGACATTGCACCCCAGTCAGAGGTGTGATGTCCCATCCTGGGTAAGGAAAGGGGTACATGCCAGTTCACAGGTAAAACTGCACTACACCCATTGCTAGGCACACACTGGGACCAGGGACAGTGGCAGTAACCCTCCCATGCTGCATGCTGGGAGGGGTCGTAAGACCCATCCCTGCTCCCATAGGGTGGTAGCTTAGCAACCGGGGGGTGGGAAGAGCCGGCCGAGGTTAGAGCAGAGAGGAAGGTCAGAGTGAGTTTCAGTTTACCTCAGAGAGTGAGAGAGTGAGGAGACAGCATGTAGCTGTGAAAGAGAAAGGAGCTCTGTGAGTTCAGAGTGTCCGCAACAGAGAAAGAAAGCAACAGAGAGAGATACAGAGAGTAGAAGAAGAGCTCTAGTCAGGCAGGAGCTAAAGAAAGAAGAAAGTGACGCTTCCTGGTGAAGACCCTGGGACTCGGAGGGTCCAGGTGACACCAAGCAGGGAACGAAGGGATTCCAGGGCCACAGATAGCTTCATAAGCTGGTGGCCAGTGAAGTCAGCTGAGAAAGGACACAATTAGAGGGGTGCACTGGCATCAACCCCCAGATCTACCCAGGATCGGCGGAGGTCCCTGACGGTGGTCCCAGCAGTCCAAAGGCTCCTGCAGGCCTTGACAAGAACTGTGAGTAAAGACCTTGAAACTGCACCCCTGGTGTTGCCTCAGTTATTTCTCTGCATAGACACGAATAAGCACCAACAGTGTCCCCGGGGCTCCGCTCCACCTGTGGGGAGCAGTACCACCATTGCTGCCATATCATCACCCCGGAGGCCTCACACAGCAGCGGCGGCTTAATAGCCGCAGACCACAGGTGGCATCACGAACATAAACCCCAAGTCATCAGCCATATTTAACTGACACCCACCAGGGCCACGGAGTCGGGCCCCGCCACCACTGATTACCCCCGGACTAGTCCGGCCCGGCACCGGGTGTCCCATAGCCCTGGGGTGGGCGAGTCAATTTTGGCGTCACGAACAGGATCTCGTGCCCGGCGCCCACCGGGTACTGTGCGCCTTTAAAAAGACTGTGTGTTTTACTGTGGAAACCGCCGCCATTAGCGCTGCTGAGAGCGGGAAGAAGGGGGGCGTGTCAGAAGAAAGGGCGCGAAGAGAAGCCCCGCCCCCTTGGTCTTGGCAAAAGAGCGCGAAGCAGTGCCCGCTATGCAGAGCGGAGGAGAGAAAAATGGCGCGCTAAGAATGCTGCTGTATGGAGGAAGAAAGAAGATGGCTCCTGCAAGCGGAGGCCAGGAGGAGCTCACCTGGATCAGGCCTGTGACCGCCGCTGAGCTGGAGGCTGAAGTCGGGGGAACGGCTGACAGGATGAACGAGCAGAGCAGACGGGAGACAGCCGTGTGGGGGAAGGAGATGGTGCTGGCCATGAGGAAGCTGCAGGTGTCTGTGCAGCAAGGCCTGTGTGGAGGTGCCGCCCACGACCATCCGAAGCCCAAACCAGCGATGACGATCCTGCTGCAGAGCATCTCCGGCCTAACCCTGGGTGAGTCCTATACTGCCCCTGCCCGATCGGGTGTGCTGACCCCGCCGGCGTTACTACCAGAGGCCACTGCGATGCCCGCCACGATCCCCGCTGCGATCCCGAATGCGATCCCTGCTGTGATCCCGACTGGGGTCTCTGCTGCGATGCCCATTGAAGTCTCTGCTGCGATGCCCATTGAGGTCCATGCTGCGACCCATACTGAAGTCCCTGCTGAGACGTCCGGCGCAGAAACACCCTATCCGGCCAGATCAGACCAGGCCACAACGCCGTCTATCCCAGCAACTGTTGTGGCTAAAGAGCAGACCCCTGAACATCCAGAGGAGGACGCAGCTCCGATACCATTACCCCGCAGCAGCCCCACTCCTACCCAGGCTGCAGCGCCTTGTAGTAGGCCAGCGACCAGCACTCAGGAGACGCAGACGATGATCTCCTCGGCCTACCCGCTGCCTGGAGCAATGCTGGAGTGGGACCCCTGCATCTATCCTCACAAGTAATGAAGAAGGAAAGAAGATGCTGAACTGTATATAACCCCTGAAGTTAAACGTCCGAGTTGAAAGTTTTAAAGGACCTGCTCCAGAAATAATGCTTCCTGCCTTTGTTGAACGTCCCTAAGTTCTCCAGGAGATGCCACCCAGCACAAGAGGTGGAAGGAGGAGGACCTTGTCTGACTTGTTGACCGTCGCTGGGTCAGAGTCCCAGTGGGCGCCATCAAGGTCGGAGCCCCTGGTGGAGGACGACAAGGAGTTAATGGAGTCAGGACAGTACATAGCCCCTGAATGTCTGCCCATTGTTCTTTTCGAAGATGACACCCTAGTCCTGAATCCTTGTCCCCTGTTCTTTTTGAAGATGACTTCCCCCCTGTTTATGTGTTACCGGGCCACTGGACTGGAATGTGGTCCCCGGTGAATGTGTTATTTATGTGCCTCCCATAAAGGGATGTAATGTCCTAAAGTTTTAATGTTTTATGCATAACAAAATTTTGCAGTTTCTTCCATTGTTTTTGTTGTTTCAGCCCGAGGACGTGCTGGGATTCGCTGTGGGGGAGTGTGGCGCCCCTGAGGCTTCCGTCGCCACAGAGACATTGCACCCCAGTCAGAGGTGTGATGTCCCATCCTGGGTAAGGAAAGGGATACATGCCAGTTCACAGGTAAAACTGCACTACACCCATTGCTAGGCACACACTGGGACAAGGGAAAGTGGCAGTAACCCTCCCATGCTGCATGCTGGGAGGGGTCGTAAGACCCATCCCTGCTCCCATAGGGTGGTAGCTTAGCAACCGGGGGGTGGGGAGAGCCAGCCGAGTGTAGAGCAGAGAGGAAGGTCAGAGTTTCAGTTTACCTCAGAGTGAGAGAGTGAGGAGCCAGCATGTAGCTGTGAAAGAGAAAGGAGCTCTGTGAGTTCAGAGTGTCCGCAACAGAGAAGGAGAGAAACAGAGAGTAGAAGAAAAGCTCTAGTCAGGCAGGAGCTAAAGAAAGAAGAAAGTGACGCTTCCTGGTGAAGACCCTGGGACTCGGAGGGTCCAGGTGACACCAAGCAGGGAACGAAGGGATTCCAGGGCCACAGATAGCTTCAGAGCTGGTGGCCAGTGAAGTCAGCTGAGAAAGGACACAATTAGAGGGGTGCACTGGCATCAACCCCCAGATCTACCCGGGATCGGCGGAGGTCCCTGACGGTGGTCCCAGCAGTCCAAAGGCTCCTGCAGGCCTTGACAAGAACTGTGAGTAAAGACCTTGAAACTGCACCCCTGGTGTTGCCTCAGTTATTTCTCTGCATAGACACGAATAAGCACCAACAGTGTCCCCGGGGCACCGCTCCACCTGTGGGGAGTAGTACCACCATTGCTGCCATATCATCACCCCGGAGGCCTCACACAGCAGCGGCGGCTTAATAGCCGCATACCACAGGTGGCGTCACGAACACAAACCCCAAGTCATCAGCCATATTTAACTGACACCCACCAGGGCCACGGAGTTGGGCCCCGCCACCACTGATTACCCCCGGACTAGTCCGGCCCAGCACCGGGTGTCCCATAGCCCTGGGGTGGGCGAGTCAGTACCCTAGGGTGTTGCCCATTGTTGAGTACGAACGGTGTCTGCCCAGTGGCCTCAGCCAGAGAATTGTTAAGGACAAACTCTGCCCAGGGTAGGAGGGAGGACCAGTTATCGTTGTTCTCAACAACAAAGTGTCGAAGGTATATAATCATGGATTGATTGGTACGCTCAACCAAACCATTGGTCTCCGGATGGTATGCCGAAGAGAGATTCAACTCAATTTTCAGAAGGCTACAAAGATCTCACCAGAAACGGGAAGCAAATTGCGGGCCTCTATCACAAATGATACGATCTGGCATCCCGTGAAGCCTAAAGACATGCTTGAGGAATAGTTTGGCTAGTACCCTGGAAGATGGGATTCTTGCTAACGGTACGAGATGAACCATCCGGGAGAAATGGTCCGTAATGACCCACACAAATCGATGTCCTTGTGAACACGGAAGATCACCCACAAAGTCCATGCCTACCACCTGTTAGGACCAGGTGGATGGGCAGACCCAGGAGGTGGATCCACTGGGCTGAACACCTCACCGAGGGCAAGGTGCCCGGTAGCCGGAGCACTAGCAGGACAGTCCGTTTAGAGGAGTGGAGTAAAGAAGTCCCTGGGACCACGGGGTCTCTGATGGTAGTCCGGGTGACGGAGCTCAGGTTCGGAGGCCGAGATGTCGTCAGGCAGAGTCCGGAACCAATGGAGCGAGATGGCGGGTCACCACAGGGATCGGGGATATCCGGAACTGACGGGATGGCAGGTCGTCACCGTTCGGGGTTCAGGTATCGTCAGGACCGGTTGGCGAGGCAGGAACGGCTCTACGAGAGAGATAGGTGAGTATATCACAGACACAAGGAGACCTGACTCCTAGCTTAGAAAACACGAAGAACAGGCCCCGCCCACTTGGAAAGGATCCCCCTATATACCCAGTACCTGATCCTTCAATATCCTGTTTGAGGACACTGGCCCTTTAAGAAAGGGTCAATGACCGCGCGCGCGCCCTAATGCGCATGCGCGAGGCCCGGGTGCCAGAAGCCAGGGCAGGGAGTGGTGAACAGGAGGCAGGAGAGCCGGCCTGGAGCAGAGCTGCCGACGGGCGCCGGGAGCGGGGACTGGGCCGCCTGGGGACCGCCGGTGATGGGGCCTGGAGGCTGTGGAGCGGGGGACGCCTGACAGAGGAGCCGGGGAGCGAGGCAGGGAAGCCGGGGAGCGTGGCAGGTGAGTCGGGGAGCGTGGTAGGGGAGCCGGGAAGCAAGGCAGGGGCCCGGGGAGCGTGACACCACCTCCCATGGTCTATCTGGCACTGGCAAAGGATGCAAGAGCCCAGCCGGTCTCTGCCGTAACGGACGGTTGCGAGCACATGAGTAGCAGGAACCGACATATCTTTTGACGTGGCTGGCTAAGTGTGGCCACCAATACCACCTTTCGAGTAACTCTCGTGTCCGTCTAATACCAAAATGCCCACCCACCTTTGAGGTGTGGGCCCATGACAATATATCATTTTGTCGATTAGGCGGAACAAAGGTCTTGCCCGGTGGGATTTGGTCTAACGTTACAGGAGAGAGTGTGTGAAAAACTCTAGATGGAAGAATGAGATGAGGGTCCTCATTCTCTTCATGAGTTGATTCCATAGAGCGAGAGAGTGCATCGGCCTTATTATTCTTACTCCCGGTAAGATAATGAATGGAGAAGTTAAACCGAGAGAAAAACAAGGACCAGCGAGCTTGCCGAGGATTCAAACGTTGTGCAGTTTGCAAATATGGTAGGTTCTTATGGTCTGGAAAGACCTGAAAGGGCTGCCTGGCTCCCTTGAGCAAGTGACGCCACTCTTCCAATGCTAATTTTAGGGCAAGTAGTTCCCTGTCATTAATAGTGTAGTTCCTCTCAGCAGGAGAGAACGTCTTTGCAAAGAAAAAACATGGTCTTTTTCTACCTGAGCTGTTCTTTTGATATAGAACTGCTCCAGCTCCTACAGAGGACGCGTCCACCTCCATGAGAAAGGGCTTATTCTCGTCAGGTCTTTGGAGGACAGGAGCAGATGAAAAGTGTTCTTTAACTGCCTTAAAATCCTGGGATGTCTCAGTAGACCAGACCTTAGGATTGGCGCCCTTTTTAGTCAAAGCCACTAACGGAGCTACCAAGGTAGAAAAGTGTGGTATAAATTGCCGGTAATAATTTATGAATCCCAGGAAGCGTTGTACTGCTTTCAAGGAATGAGGTTCAGCCCATTCCATAGCTGCAGAAAGCTTTGCAGGATCCATTGCCCATCCCTCATGAGAAATGATATAGCCTAAGAAGGGTAGAGAGGCTTGCTCAAATATACATTTCTCGAGCTTGGCAAACAGAGAGTCCTCCCTTAGACGAGACAGAACCCTGATCACATCCAACCGATGTGTCTCCAGGTCGGGAGAAAAAATTAGTATATCATCCAGATACACCACCACCGATGATAACAGTAAATCCCTAAACACGTCATTTACGAAGTCCTGAAACACTGCGGGTGCATTACACAGACCGAAAGGCATGACGAGGTATTCATAGTGACCGTCTCTGGTGTTAAAAGCGGTCTTCCATTCGTCACCCTCTCGAATTCGCACTAAGTTATAAGCACCTCGCAGATCCAATTTCGTAAATACCTTAGCTCCCCGTAGTCTGTCAAACAGTTCAGAAATTAGGGGCAAGGGGTATCTATTCTTTACAGTAATGGCGTTAAGACCCCTGTAGTCTATGCAGGGACGCAGATCACCCTCTTTTTTCCGCACAAAGAAAAAAACAGCCCCTGCAGGTGAGACAGACTTGCGGATGAAGCCCCTCTCCAGACTTTATATAGGCCGACATAGCCTCGGATTCCTGGATAGACAAGGGATAGACCCTGCCCTTTGGTGGAACAGAACCCGGCAAGAGGTCTATAGCACAGTCATAAGGCCTATGAGGTGGAAGAGTCTCAGCACCCTGCTTGGAAAACACATCAGCGAAATCCACATAGGGTGTAGGTAAGGGAGAGAGATCAGTTGATGCAACCGCAACGACCTTAGGTGGTAAGGGAAGACATCGGGACTGACATTTCGAACCCCAACTAATAATGCTGTCGGACTCCCAGTCAATTAGAGGAGCATGAGTCCGAAGCCATGGGAGACCCAGAAGTACGTCGTCTATACCTTCAGGCAAAACTAGAAAAGAAATCTCCTCTATGTGACCATGAGACAGGGAAAAGTGTAAGGGAACTGTCCTCAATGTAATGGAGTCAGACAACATAGTCCCATTAACAACACGGACAGGAATAGGCGCCTCTAACATGATAGAGGGAATATTGTGTCTCTTTACAAATCCTGAGGACACAAAAGTCCGGTCAGCTCCGGAATCCACAAAAGCCATAATAGGCCATGTATTCTCAGAGAATGAGAGCTGACCTGGGACACTACACTTAGAGGGTGCAGAAGGCGTCTCTAGTAATCCCCCTCTAATGGTTACTAGGCCTGGGAGTTTCCCTGACGGCTAGGACACTTGTTGGCATAGTGCCCAGCCTGAAGACATATGTAACAGATAGGAGAGCCCGCCTTACGAGGTCGGGAAGTAGTATAACCCAACTCCATAGGAGTAGGAGATGTCTCAGATGCTGAGGAAGATGGAGAAGGAACCACAGCATCTGAACCAACTCGACGCTTGGGACGTGACAAAGTAACCTCGAGTCTACGTTCCTTATGGCGTACATCGATCCTAGTTGCTACCGTAATTAAGTCCTCCAGAGAAGGAGGAACTTCCCGAATAGCAAGAGCGAGGTACTGAAGTAAAGGGAGGCGACTGAAGATAAGTGTGGCATAGTTTTAACACAATCTCATAGTGGTGATAACTGTAACTGTTTAATTTCATTAGGGATTTGTTGTCTGTGTTTGTCTGGGGTACTGTGAAAAAGCAAAAAAAAAAAAAAAGTGTGTCTAGTGATTTAGTCAGTAGTATTAGCCACACCTGTTTCTAGAAGCTTCTAGCAGCTTCTAGTAGTCCTTGTAGAACTATATAAACCAGCCAGAGCTAGCGAGGTGCTGAGAGTGCGAGGTACTGAAGTAAAGGGAGGCGACTGAAGATAAGTGTGGCATAGTTTTAACACAATCTCATAGTGGTGATAACTGTAACTGTTTAATTTCATTAGGGATTTGTTGTCTGTGTTTGTCTGGGGTACTGTGAAAAAGCAAAAAAAAAAAAAAAAAAAAAAAAGTGTGTCTAGTGATTTAGTCAGTAGTATTAGCCACACCTGTTTCTAGAAGCTTCTAGCAGCTTCTAGTAGTCCTTGTAGAACTATATAAACCAGCCAGAGCTAGCGAGGTGCTGAGAGTGCGAGGTACTGAAGTAAAGGGAGGCGACTGAAGATAAGTGTGGCATAGTTTTAACACAATCTCATAGTGGTGATAACGAGAAGTATGCTGCCTCCCTGGAGCAAAAATCAAGGATGTGGCCAACAGGATACCAACTATCCTCGGATCCAAGGACGAATACCCGTTCCTATTGATACATGTAGGAACAAACGACACGGCAAGAAATGATCTGCCAACTATTTGTGAAGACTTTGAAATTCTGGGGAAGAAAATAAAGGAACGGAACGTACAGGTTGTTTTCTCATCAATCCTCCCAGTCGATGGCCATGGTGTCAGAAGATGGAATAGGATACTAGATTTGAACAACTGGCTACGACGATGGTGCAGGCAGCAAGGATTTGGATTCTTAGACCATGGAGTGAATTACCTCTACGATGGACTTCTCGCAAGAGACGGGATACACCTCACAAAACCTGGGAAACACACGTTCAGCAGAAGGCTTGCCACACTCATCAGGAGGGCTTTAAACTAGAAGAAGAGGGGATGGGAGAAAAAACAGCAGACAAGAACATGCAACAGAAGGACAAACTAATCAAGGATACTAGATGCCGTAAAGAGGACCCAAGACAGGGTACTAAGAAGGAAGCTGAGAAAAGGGGAGCAAAACTTCTTTCCTGCATGCTGACCAATGCAAGAAGCCTGACCAATAAGATGGAGGAACTGGAGCTGGTAATGTATGAGGAGAAATACGACATATAGGAATAACTGAGACATGGTTAGATGATAGTTATGACTGGGCGGCTAACCTGCAAGGATATGAATTGTTTAGGAGGGATCGTAAAAAAAGGAAAGGGGGTGGAGTCTGTCTATATATAAAGTCCAGTTTAAAGCCCAGACTAAGAGAAGATATTCAAGAGGGAAATGAAGAGGTGGAGTCTCTATGGGTGGAGATACAAGGAGGGAAAACTAATAAAATCCTCATAGGGGTTTGTTATAAGCCACCAAATATAACAGAAACCACTGAAAATGTATTATTGAAACAAATAGACAAAGCAGCAAATCACAATAAGGTGATTATTATGGGGGACTTCAATTACCCCGATATAGACTGGGAAACTGAAACCTGTGTATCTCAGAAAGGAAACCGGTTTCTGTCAGTAACTAAGGATAATTATCTGTCCCAACTTGTGCCGGGCCCAACTAGAGGGGCAGCCCTTCTGGACTTAATTTTAAGCAACAGGCCAGATAGAATAACAGACGTACGAGTGGATGTGCACCTAGGGAATAGTGACCACAATATAATACAATTCCACTTGTCCTTCAGTAAGGTGCCTTGGAGGGGGGTTACAAAAACGCTGAATTTCAGGAAAGCAAAGTTTGATCAACTTAGAGAAGACCTTCGCCAAATTGATTGGGACAATGTCCTCAAAAATGGGAGCACAGAAAATAAGTGGGAAATTTTTAAATCGGTATTAAACACCCACTGCGAGCTAGCCATACCATACAGAAATAAAAGGGCTAGGAACAGGAGAAAACCAATGTGGCTTAATAAGGATGTAAAAGGGGCAATGAATAATAAGAAAAAGGCATTTAAAAAGCTAAAACAAGAAGGCAGCGAGGAAGCATTAAAAATATATAGAGAAAAAAATAAAATGTGTAAAAAACAAATATATTTAGCAAAAGTAGAAACTGAGAGACTCATTGCTAAGGAAAGCAAAACAAATCCCAAACTATTCTTTAATTATATAAACAGAAAAAAGATTAAAATTGATGGTGTTGGCCCTTTAAAGAATAATGAGGGTAAAATCATAGAAAGCGATGTGGGAAAAGCAAATGTTTTAAATACTTTTTTCTCAACTGTGTTCACACAGGAAAAGCATATGCCAGGGGAAATGCAGAGTGATCATGTAAATGCCCCATTAAGTATGACCTGCCTAACCCAGGAAGAAGTGCAGAACCGACTTAGTAACATTAAAATTGACAAATCACCAGGCCCTGATGGCATTCACCCTCGGGTATTAAGGGAGTTAAGTAATGTGATAGACAGGCCTCTATTCCTTTTATTTAAAGACTCTATAGAAACTGGGTCTGTTCCACTGGATTGGCGACTAGCAAATGTGGTACCAATATTCAAAAAAGGGTGCAAAAGGGAACCTGGAAACTATAGGCCGGTAAGCTTAACATCTGTTGTGGGTAAAATGTTTGAAGGGTTTTTAAGGGATACTATTATGGAATGTCTCAATGTTAATAACTGTTTAACTCCATATCAACATGGATTTATGAAGGATCGCTCCTGTCAAACTAACCTGATCAGCTTCTATGAGGATGCAAGCTCTCAAATGGACCG